>NC_057809.1:63240194-63281050 GCF_018294505.1 Triticum aestivum | reverse complement strand
CCGGCGCGGCGCCGGCCACCAGCAGCTGCTGCGCCGACAGCAGGACGGCGAGGAGCACGCAGACGGCCGCAGCCTTCACTCTCCTGTTCTTCCTCTCCATTGGTTCTAGTTCTTCCTCTTGCTTGTGAGTTGTGACAGTCGATGGGCTGCCCCTCTCTTTATACCGACGAAGAAGCTTCTTCTGCTGCACACGGCATGACTCTGCAAGAAGCTTCTCCTGATGCACATGACATTCTTTCTCGGAGAAGATTTTCTCTCCGGATATGAGCTAGCTTGATTCAGGAAGAAGTTTTTCCTTTTGAAGATATGATCATATATATGGAAGCTCAGATGCTCTTGCCGGATCAAGGCTGGAGTGAGCTAAAACACTTTGCTGTTACAACCACAACCACCCCTCCCTGTTCCATATGGAAACTCAGATGCTCTGTTATCACTTTCTTAATTTTGTAATGCATACATACATTTACAGAGAGTATGCATACATACTCAAGCAATGCATATGTGCGTGCATCTTATACACACACACACACACACACACACACATAGGAAAAATACATCCTACCACTAGGTGGTAGTTACCTACATCTCTATTGCCGTTAGATTCTTTGAGATTCGTGCATTCCTAAACGGATCGGGCACAGTAAAACGTAATTAATCTTGAACCCGATTAGTTGTTGGCCGGATGTCCCGATTTTTATGGCGCAGCCTTTCCTGGATCGATGCCATCCAAAGATCTCTCTCTCTCCAAATCACATCTGCACCGAAATAATGGGATCTGGGGCAATTATCAACAACAAATAAGGTATTCCGTATGGCCCTGCAATTTCCATCCATGCATCCCGTGAGATTCTTTCTTTGTTTGTGATTTCCGTCGTTTCATGTATAATCTTCATGCTAGATTGTCTCCTTTTATCTCCATTAATGTTCCGGAATTACTAGCGAGCCACTTACTTATTTTATTGGCTGGTGGATTTTTCAGCTATCCGATATGCACCCCGCCATCCGGCCTGCCAGCGTGGCTGACGCCGACGCCGACGCGGACGACGTCCCTGAAATCCGGTATTGGCTCCGCATTTGCAGCACAATGCTAGCTGCATGGACTCACTCCTAAGGAACCAAGCTGCGTAATCCGTCGCAGCCGTCGAGTGCGCAAGGTGTCAGAGATCACTGAAATATACGCCGCCTTCATCAACACCAGATACATACCCGATAAAGCCTTTTACTTTCGCGTTCCGTTCACAGCGGCTATCCCAACCGCTCGCGAGCGCGTGTGGATCCACACCAGCCGGACCCGCAGCCCATGTGGCAATTCCCTCCGACCCCACCTCGCATCTTTTCCTAAACCAATACGCCAGGAATACAGAGACCATTCCTACCATACGTATTCAGATACGAGCGGCGGCCCATACCTGTGCTGTGGAAACGACCCCAACCTATGGGAGGAGCAAACCATTCAAAATTTGAACAGCTCCCAGTTCCTGACTAGAGCTCCGAGATTTCGGAGAGAATTCCGCAAAAGATCTCCCGTCCGGCGATGGATACGCCGCCGCCACGGATGGTCCTCGCGCCTGGATCGTTCACCCAACTACTTCTAAGGTATGCTCAAACCCATTGGCAATCCATTCAAATCTTTGTTCCTCAACGATTCATCTCACATGCCCTCCGGCGGACAGCTTCTCCTCCATCCCTTCCCAAGATCCAAATCTCTGTTGGACCCAGCAAGAAGAACAAGAGTATGTGGGAGAGACAGATTGGACGGAGGGCGGAAACCATTGCGGGGGCGGCATCGACACCGAGGATCAATTTCAGTCCTCTCCCACCATACCAGATCCAACTTCCCCCATCTATGAGGCCGACGGCGAGGTGAATTGTGAGAACGACGATGCCAAGCTCCGCTCGCCAACGCCAGAGCTCGATGGATACACTTGGTCAGGAGATGAATGCTTGGAGTCGCCGCTGTCAGAGCAAACCAACAAGCCAAACCTGGTTCAGTCAGACCAATCTCGTCCTGACCAATGTCCATGGAAGAGAAGGTAACCACATCTGCCGCTTAGGTCTCCATGTTCTTTTCCTTTGCATCCTGTTGAATGCTTTGTGGTTACCGATTACAAGGAGTTGCATACTGCACTAACTTATCAGCGATTACAGTCAACATGGTGGTTTTTTCAGTGAAAGAAACTGTGTCTATATGCAACTCCAATCACTGCAATATTTACATTGCAGTAGAGGAAGCTGGGACTGAATCTGTTTTTTGGACTTTGGATTCTAATCTGGGTTACATACTGAACTTTTTGGTCTGAACCATTTGTAGCTTGTGTGCATATCTCGTTAATCATATAACATTGAGCAGCCATAAAGTTCAGAACTCCATGAACTGGTAACTGCTGTATGTGCAGTATGGTTAGTTTTACATGCGAGGAATTATGGGTTGTGACAGCTTTTTATGGTCATCTAGGACTCCAAATAGCTCTGCAAAAATCATATTGAAACTTAGTCTTTCATGAAAATGCAGATAAGATTCGCCACATAACTCAGTCTTTCCCTGAGAAGTTTACTTTCATTTCTGTCAGGATACGTCGTGGGAAAATACCAGATCAGCGGCAGCCTAAATAGGGAAGGGTCTGTGCGCTCGAAAAAGCAATGCGTGAATTTGTTCAAAGGAAGTCTGGACAAGTTGTCGCCCCTGAGATTGGAAGAGAGTTCGACTCACTTGCGGAGGCATTTGAATTTTATAATCTTTATTCTTGGGAGATTGGGTTTGGCATCAGATATGGTCAATCTAGGACAAATGCAAAGAAGAGCAGAACCGTTCAGGACATCGTTTGCGGCTGTGCGGTGAGTATAGACAGCATCAAGTGATTCTTTGGATGACATGCTTCTTAGCCACTAAAAATACTAATGTTGCGCTACCGTTATAATTTCAGGGAAGGCCAAAGAAAGAAAACACAAAGTCAGTAGCCTGCAACTGCCAAGCCTTGATCAGGCTACACCGCACAGCCGACAATGGATGGTATATACATGATTTTAGATCTGAACACAACCACCATTTGTCCTCATCGTGTGGCGAGAAACTACATTGGCCATCACACAGGAACATTGACACACACACAAAAGATATTGTCAAGCACTTGAGGAGCAACAACATTGGGATAACCAAGGTTTTTTGTGTCATGGCAAGCTTCTTTGGATCAATGGAGAGTGTACCATTCAACAAGAGAGCTCTCAAGTACATGTGCAAGAGGATGAACCAAGAAACTGCAGATGATGACATAAGGAAAACAGTTCAACTCTTCTCTGAACTTAAGAAGAATGACCCAATGTTTGCTGACAGTGTTCTTGTCGACGGCGACAGCAAGATTCAGGCTCTTATGTGGACAAATGGAAGGAGTAGATACCAATACAAAATGTTTGGCGATGCAATCACATTCGACACAACATATCGTACAAACCAGTACGATATGCCATTCGGACTATTTGTTGGGGTCAACCATCATTTCCAGAGCATAATATTAGGAGGCGTTATGATGAGGAACGAGAAGCAAGAATCATTCGAGTGGGTATTCAAGGAATTTGTGTCATTAATGGGAGGTAAAGCACCGGTAACTATCCTAACAGGTAAATAATTGGAGCCTCCTAATGCATTTCAAAACATGTAATTTATCTTGTACCTTCATTATCACGTACTGACCATAAAATTCCTATCAGACCAATGCCGTGCCATGGAGTTGGCTATTGCTGAAGTATTGCCTGGAACGAAGCACCGGTGGTGCAAATGGCATGTGCTGCGTCGTGCAAAGGAATCCCTTGGCTCTGTATACACACAGAACAAAGATTTCAGGGATGAACTACACAAGATATTGGAATATATGCTCACTGTAGAAGAGTTCAAAGCAGCTTGGGCAAAGTTGATTCAAAAGTATGGTCTTCAGGAACACCCAATGTTGACACAGATATACGAGCTCCGACAGAAATGGGCAAAGCCATATTTTGCAGGTGTATTCTGCGCGAGGATGACAAGCACCCAACGGTCAGAGAGCGCTAACCACATGTTGAAGAATTTTGTACCTGCTGGTGCCTCAATGCACATGTTTGTTAGGAACTACCAGAAACTTCAGTTTGACCGTGATTCAGAAGAAAATTTTGCTGAGAAGAAAAGCCACTTGGTGTGTTTAATGGCCTTAACTGTACTAAATACTAAGTTATTAGCTTACTTTTTCTAACTGTTGGGACAAACAATTCTGACTATAATTTTCGTTGTTCTTAATATAGGTGAGCACAGTGCTCAAGACCGGTTTGCCTATGGAGAGGCATGCTGCGAAGGTTTACACACCTGCGCTGTTCAAACAGTTCCAAGAAGCATGCTTCAAATCTGCATCCTACTACGTCGAGAACACTCTGGTCATAAACGATACATATTGTGTCACACACCTTTTTGCAGAGCGGAGAGAGAGCTGGTCAAAAACATCTTACAATGTCAAAGTGCATCAACCTGAGAATATCTTCAAATGCGAGTGTGGAATGTATGAGCATATGGGTTTGCTCTGCTGCCATGCGATCCGGGTAAAATGTTTTCCTTAAAAGGTTATGTTAGAATTTGAAGATCATTATTGAATCTGTTTAAAACGTGCTAACTAATGTTTCAGGTAATGGCACACTTGAAATTCACGAAGATACCAGAAGAGCACATCATGAGGAGGTGGACTAAAAACGCATGTGAAGATTTACCTGAGCACTTGAAAATATATAAGGGACACAGCCCTATCCTGGAATCAACTACCTTCAGGCATACAACACTTTACACAACAGCTCTTGATATTGTAAGGATGGGTGACAGCAACCCTGAGGCCTTCGACCTTGCAATGGTAAGGCTGTCAGATGCAAGGGATGATCTCAAAGAAAAAGCAACTGAGAAAGATGGCAAAGGACTAGAGGATATACTAGGTAAAGAAAACATTGATATCAACGGGGTTGATGCAGGCGACATTAATCTCAAATCATCAATGAGGATAGAATCTCGCAAGAGAGATCGTGGGCGACCTACCAACGCAAGATCTAGGCCAGGCTATGAAGTGAGCAATCCAAGAACCAAGTTTTGTAAAACTTGCAGGGGAAAGGGACACAACTCTGGGAAGTGCCCAACAAATGACGGATCAAACAAGAAGCAGAGGAAAGAACCAAAGTGCGGGAAGTGTGGCGTACTTGGACACATCAGGACACAATGCAACAGAACATTTGAATCGTGGTTTAGATGAGCAGCTTAACAAATCAAAGCACTTCGGACATAAACTCAATGTCCTGATGTGTATTGGAAATGTAATGATGATCCTCGAATTCCATATCTTTTTAAACAGACTGCTTGTCAGTGTGACAACGTGTTATGTGACAGATGTTTCATTATTATGTTTGGAAATCTGATTAAGATCATGGAACAAACACAGCTGAAACTAAATGATTGTGCAAAATACAAGTTCTTCCGTTCTGTTCTATGATCGGAAACAACATGAATTGCTACTACTGCTGCTACAATCTATTAAACAATGTTCACACTAGGTGTAGATGAGATATAACACAATGACTCATGGTCATGCACACACTTTCTACAAGATATGTCTTCTGAATCCATCAAAAAACTATTTTAAGGTATAGGCGCTTATGACCTCCCTCTTTATGCCTTGTAATAATGACTCCTCTGGAATTACAACCTCGCCACACACACCAAGAAATCCGATGACCTCACCAAGCCGCCCGCCAACTAGCCGGGAGCATCAACCGGTCTAGCAGACCCTCGGGGGTGCACCGCATGCTCACGCTATAGAATCCATCGACATCTTCTTTCGCATTCCCATCTTTAGGAGCAATCGATACACTGATCTTCGATGGATTAAATTATTTCGTGGATTGGATTTCACTTGCCCGTCTATGTTTCCCTTGCGTGTGCTTGGTATAGGTGTTCTATAAATGTTTCACTGTATTATTATGTATTCTCTTTTAGTTTTTTTATATGTATAGAGGTGGAATCGAATAACCTGCTTGATGGGTAATGATCATACGCCTGTAATGCACTTTTTTTCACTTAAATGAATTTTGTAATTCATAGATATTGCAATACTTTATATTAAAAATAAGACAACCAATTTACTTGCTAATTTCAATCCGACTATACAAATCGTAAATTCTTATTGTTCAAGTCAAAATTTCAAGTCTCTTAGTTCACGCTTTCTCGCAAATGGGTTAAAATAGATTATTATTTTCTATCATATTAGAGCTTTCCTCTTTTTTACATGTCAATGAATATTCTAATGGGAATGGAATTTCATAGTATTTTTTTATGGAAAAAAAATCATAGCATTGAAAGAGAATAGGTCGCAATTCAGATTGCAAATTACATAAAGCCCATCAAGTTCCAAAACCTTTAAAGCACCAATATCAAATAGAGCCATACGAACATCCTTGGCAAAATAAGGGGCTAGTAGAGCATTGTTCCTTTCGTCAGAAACCCTCCTACAAACAAGGGATACGACATCCTGATTTTGATTCTAAAACTCCTTAGTGTATCTCTCTATCCCGGTATCCTCGCGACTAACACCTTAGTCACTATACCTGCCACACGATGTTGGATACCGTAATATTGAGTGGGCCCAGAGTGTATCTCTCCATTGCCGAAGGGTCAAATCTCAGCCTTGACATATTGTGTACCGCATAATATTTCCATTCCACCTCCAGCGAGGTAGCTATCTAATCCGAGTGGGAGCCGGAGCTAAAAGGCCATCCACTCGCGTCGATCAAGTTTCTTCTCTTTCTCTACTGGCTACACGGCTGCAAGCCATGTCATCCCCGTTTCGGACGTAGTCTTAGCGAGTAGCGAGGCCTTGCCGGGGCCGCCACTTCCAATTTACACCTAATCCCTCCCATTCATATTATGTGTTGCTCAAACAGATATATTAGATGTATTTTAGTGCTAGACATATTCATTTGAGCAACTAATAATACTAGTAAAACGCCCGTGCGTTGCCACGGGATTTTGGAAAAATTTAAGATGCTACTCACGGAGCTAAAATAACCAAGAATAAAGCGGTCTCAACTAACTCACATCTTTTTCTTGACAATCAGCTAACACACATCATACTATCATACTATCAAAACCTTCCCCATCATCGGCTATCAGTTGGCCATTCACAAGATGGCGGCGGGCGTGGGCGCTAGACTTGGTCATCTACGACGTTGCGGCAGCTAAAGATCGAGTTGGACGTGGGGGTGTAAGGAGGGAAACAAGCACGCAAGGAGCAGCGGCATTGCGACGGACAGTCGTGCCACGGCCTTTACCTTTTCCCAGGCAACAGCCAGAGGCCACCATGCTCCTCGGCTCTCCCTCCTCTCTTCCATGCCTGGCAACAAGATGGGCGAGATAGAGAGGAGGCAACCAAGATGTTTTTCTATATGGCGACCAAGATGCTTTTGTTTACTCGTGCCACGGATTCCTTACAGCCCCACCCTCGAGCGAAAAATTATCTCTTCTTTCCAAATTTATCTTCTTTTGCTTCTTGGTTTTTCATTATTCTCGTCAAATAAGAATTGCCTTGCTATATAACCTCGTCAAACTAATAGCATACACTTTTATGGATCCACTAATATGAGTTCATCATTATTTCGTTACTAAAAAGGATGGAACTCTAAAATGTTAAACAGCATGCTACACCAAATAATATGAACTGATTGTATAATCAAACAATTTAATTCAAAATTATAAGATCTTAGGCATTTAATTACAAAACCAATGTGTTTGTGTTGAATGTTATGTTTGATCACTTTTGCAACCAACTTCTTCTTGATATATGTACACCAATTTTAAAGCAAATGTAGAGTAGCAGAAACAACCATTTCTCCCTTTTTCCTTCTTCTAGAAATCCAGTAATAGACTAATGATATAGACTGCTCTATTTTCTTTAGATGTAGGGTCCTCCTTGATTATGATGTAGGGTCTCGTTGGGCCATCGAAGCCCCTCCGTCGTCACTCCCTCCCCCATAACTACATCCTCCTCCTTGAGTCACCGCGCCAACCCAATCCCGCGTCAGTCTGAGCGCCCGGCAGTTCCCGAGCGTTACTCACCCGGCCTCATGATGCGCGACTCCGTCACCAGCATGCCCTTGCACCACCTCATGCATGCCTCCTTCACCGACCAACAGCGACCACGGACGAGGTCAACAGGTACTAAGCCCTTGACCACCGCTGCGTGTGCTGCTCTCCCTGCAACAGTGTATCAATTTTCAAAATGGTGTATCAATTAGCTCCGGTGTTCTACTTATGGCTGAAAAATTTTGTCTTTGATTTTTTATTTTGACCCGATTGAAATTAAGTGGTTGCAATGAAAAAGGAAATTGAATTAGATTACTTCACTATCATACTATTAGTTCTTCTCCAAAAAAATCGTTGACAACAACAACTAACTGTAATGGATACATTTCCACTTCAAACATGTCTTTACTTGCCCGAGGTTGATGTAGAGGTCCTTGACGTCGCTCTTGAGCTCCTGGTTGCCATTCTCGAGGTCAAAGAACACCTACAGAGATATTAACCACCACAACCATTTCAAATCTTGACAAACCAAAACGAAAGAGCAATCCTATATATAGGAAAAAACACATGAATGGCACAAAACCGGCGACGATTCCTTGTTATAGAAACTAATATGCCCACTCATTTTCTATTTGGATCATATTTTGTTGAACAAATCGTTGCTTCAGTTCAGTACCAGTGCCACGTCGATGTGTTTCACCTGATCAGTAGTACTACAGGGTCTATCTTTGTGCAAAAAACTATAACGATGCTATGAACTTGTCGCTCTGCACCGGCTCAAAGGGCAACACGTTCCTGTCGAGGTCTGGTCCCTGGCCAGCCATTGCATGTGGAGCTGTTGCAGCTCCCAGCCGACGCCGTCCAGGTGGAGCGTTGGGGACTCCCAGCCGTAGCTGGCCGCTTGATTTAGATGAGTTGATCCAGGTCCAACGCCGCTCCGACCTCCTCTTTGATGGGCTCCATGCCCTTATTGATGTGCCCATGCCAGTCTAAGGAGGCTGGGAGCTCATCTATTGCCTGAATTACATGCCTGCTCAAAAATTTAAAAACAGCTTGGCTAAAATCTCATATCACTTTCAGAATAAAACTTGATGAAACAGAGTTATGATAACAAAACCATGCGATGAACTAGGATTTTTGATAAATAAAATCAAAAGTACATGTTTTACTCCAACAAGCTATACTACTACTATGTTGGCGCACTTAATTTGGAGCACACATAGAGCTTAATGGACTCGTTATCCGTGAATTTTTCTGCACTTAGAGGTCGACCTGAAGCGAAAATATCATGTTCCATAATATTCAAAGGAACTTTTACAAATGCATGTGGCGCATTTAAGGTCATGCGAAATCAATCTCCTGATAGAGGCACTTTATCCATCTACCTTCTGCACTTTATATGTCAAATGTATAGAATTTTCTTGAGTACTTCGCTAATGCATGTGGTGCACTTAATTATATGACACGCAGTGCTTATTCACGTTTCGCATTTTATATACGGCTTAGCAAATGAAAATTTTCACTTAGGGTAGGAGAAGTTATTCATGGCCGCTACACACTTCATATGTCATACATAGAGAACTTTTTCGTGCGTACACATGATCTTGAGTACTACGCTAATGCATGTGGTGCACTTAATTAAATGACACGAAGTGCTTATTCACCTTTTTGTCATTTCGGATTGAAACATTGTCAATGAACGTTGTGCACTTGAGATGCCAACCCGAAAGAACTTTACTGCCCTTCATACCATTTTTTGTAGTACTGTTCACGAAGAGGGAGGCACACCTAATGTATAATTCACTAAGAACTTCTCAACGTCGGTTGGGACGACAATAGAATTTTTAGGTTTCAAAAAGGACTTAGAAAAGAACCTCAATATTTATGTTTGAAACATCATTCACGGACGTTCCGCGCCCGAGTTGCCGAACATACAAAACTTTAACAACGTCCATATGAATCTTAGTTATTTACTAGGAGGAATGACGTACTTAAGTTAGACAACACGTAGTGCTTAATCTAAACTTATTAGTGCATGACTTTGCACTTAGAGGTCGACCAGGGAGGACTTACCAAAGAACCTCATCATTTATGTTGCACTCGAGTTGCAAAACAGAAATAACTTTAACAACATCCATACGAATCTCAGTACTTTACTATAAAGAATGACGCACTTAATTTGGAGCACACGTAGGGCTTAATAAGTTGTCTGTGCATTCTTGCGCACTTAGAGGTCGACCAGAACTGAAAATACCGTATTCCATAATATTCCAAGGAACTTTTACAATTGCGTGTTGCGCATTTGACGTCATGCAAAATCCATCGCCTGATAGAGAAACTTTATCCATCTAGCTTTCACACTTTATATGTCAAACCTATAGAACTATCCCGAGCGTACATAACTTCTTGCGTACTTTGCTAATGCATGTGGTGCACCATAATATTCCAAGGAACTTTTACAAATGCGTGTGGCGCATTTGAGGTCATGTGAACTCCATCGCCTGAGAGAGACACTTTATACATCTACCTTCCGCACTTTATATGTCAAAAATATAGAAATTTTCACGAGCGTACGAAACTTCTTGAGTACTTCGAGGTCATGTGAACTCCATCGCCTGAAAGAGACACTTTATACATCTACATTCCGCACTTTATATGCCAAACATATAAAAATTTTCACGAACGTACGCGACTTCTTGAGTACTTCGTTAATGCATGTGGTGCACTTAATTATATGACACACATCGCTTATTCACTTTTCGCACTTTATAAAGGGCTTAGCAAATGAATTTTGCACTTAGGGTAGGAGAAGTTATTGATGCACGCTCTGCACTTCATATGTTGTACACAGAGAACTTTTTCGAGCGTACACAAGTTCTTGACTACTCCGCCAAGGCATGTGGTGCACTTAATTATATGACACGAAGTGCTTATTCACCTCTTTGTTAGTTCGGATTGAAACATTGTCAATAAACATTGTGCACTTTTGATGCCAACCGAAAAGAACTTTACCACCATTCATACCATGTTTTAGTACTTTCCACGAAGAGGGAGGCACACTTAATGTATAGACCGCTAATAACTTATCAACTTTGGTTAGGACGACACTTGAACTTTTAGGTTTCAAAAAAAGACTTAGCAAAGAACCTCATATTTATGTTTGAAACATAATTCATGCACGTTTGCACCCGAAATGAAAATACCGTAATTCATAATATTATAAGGAACCTTCACTAATGTGTATGGCGCATTTGAGGTCATGTGAAATCCATGGCCTGAGAGATACACTTTATCCATCTGCCTTCCGCACTTTATATGTCAAACATAAAGAACTTTCTCGAGCGTACACAACTTATTGAGTACTTCGCTGATGCATGTGGTGCACTTATTTGTATGACACACACTGCTTACTCACGTTCCGTACTTTATAAAGGGCTTAGTGAATGAATTTTCCACTTATGGTAGGAGAAGTTATTCATGCACGTTGCCCACTTTATATGTCATACATAGAGAAGTTTTTCGAGCGTACACATTTTCTTGAGTACTACGCTAAGACATGTGGTGCACTTAATTATATGACATAAGGTGTTGAATCAATTTTTTGTCATTTAGGATTGAAACATTGTCAATGAACGTTCTGCACTTGAGATGCCAATCAGAAAAAACTTTACTGCCCTTCCTACGATGGTTTTAATAACTTTCAAAGAGGGGAGACGCACTTAATGTTTAAGTCACTAAGAACTTCTCAACTACGGTTAGGACGACACTACAATCTTTAGGTTTCAAAAATGACTTAGCAAAGAACATCATCATTTATGTTTGAAACATCATTCACGCACGTTCCACACCCGAGTTGCCAAACAGAAAGGAATTTAATAATGTCCATATGAATCTTAGTACTTTAATAGAAGGAATGTCGCACTTAAATTAGACGACATGTAGGGCTTAATGTAAAACCTATTCGTACATAATTTCGCACTTATACGTCGACCAGGAAGGACTATCCAAAGAACCTCACCATTTATAATTGAAACATCATTCATATGAATCTTAGTATTTTACCAGAAAAAATGACGCACTTAATTTGGAGCACACATTGGACTTAGTTAATTGAAAAGTTATATGTGCATTCTTCCGCACTTAGAGGTCGACCAGAAATGAAAACACCGTACTGCATAATATTCCAAGGAACTTTTACAACTGCGTGTGGCGCATTTGAGGTCATGTGAACTCCATCGCCTGAGAGAGACACTTTATACATCTACCTTCCGCACTTTATATGTCAAAAATATAGAAATTTTCGCGACCGTACGAAACTTCTTGAGTATTTCGAGGTCATGTGAACTCCATCGCCTGAAAGAGACACTTTATACATCTACCTTCCGCACTTTATATGTCAAACATATAGAAGTTTTCATGAACGTACGCGACTTCTTGAGTACTTCGCTAATGCATGTGGTGCACTTAATTATATGACACACATCGCTTATTCACACTCCGCACTTTATAAAGGGCTTAGCAAATGAATTTTCCACTTAGGGTAGGAGAAGTTATTCATGCACGCTCTGCACTTCATATGTTATGCACAGAGAACTTTTTCGAGCGTACACAAGTTGTTGACTACTCCGCCAAGGCTTGTGGTGCACTTAATTATATAACACGAAGTGCTTATTCACCTCTTTGTTAGTTCGGATTGAAACATTGTCAATAAACATTGTGCACTTTTGATGCCAACCGGAAAGAACTTTACCGCCATTCATACCATGTTTTAGTTTTTTCCACAAAGAGGGAGGCACACTTAATTTATAGACCACTAATAACTTCTCAATTTTGGTTAGGACAACACTTGAACTTTTTGGTTTCAAAAAAAGACTTAGCAAAGAACATCATCATTTATGTTTGAAACATAATACGCACATTCGCACCCGAGTTGCCGAAGAGAAAGAACTTTAGCAACGTCCATACAAATCTTATGACTTTACTGGAAGGAATGGTGCACATAAGTTAGACGACAAGTAGGGCTTAATGTAAAACTTATTTGTGCATATGTCGCACTTAGAGGTCGACCAGAAAGGCGGTATCAAAGGACCTCATCATCTATGTTTGAAACGTCATTCACGCATGTTTCGCAATTGATTTGCTGAACAGAAAGAACTTTAACAACATCTATATGAATCTCGGTACTTTACTAGAAGGAATGACGCACTTAATGTGGAACACACGTAATGCTTAGTGGAAAAGTTATCCGTGCATTCTTCCGCACTTAGAGTTCCATCATAAATGAAAATACCGTATTGCATAATATTACAAGGAACTTACACTCATGCGTGTGAAATCAATCGCCTGAGAGATACAATCGCCTGAGAGATACACTTTATCCATCTGCCTCCCGCACTTTATATGTCAAACATATAGAACTATCTCGAGCGTACACAACTTATTGAGTACTTCGCTGATGCATGTATTGCACTTAATTATATGACACGCACTGCTTATTCACGTTCAACACTTTATAAAGGACTTAGCGAATGAATTTTCCACTTAGGGTAGGAGAAGTTATTCATGCATGCTGCGCACTTCATATGTCATAGATGGAGAACTTTTTCGAGGATACACATTTTCTTAAGTATTCCGCTAAGGCATGCGGTGCACTTAATTACATGACATGAAGTGCTGAATCAATTTTTTGTCATTTTGGATTGAAACGTTGTCAATGAACGTTCTGCACTTGAGATGCCAACCGGAAAGAACTTTACCGCCCGTCCTACCTTTCTTAGTACTTTTCACGAAGAGGGAGGCGCACTTAATGTATAAGTCACTAAAAATTTCTCAACTACGGTTAGGACGACACTAGAATCTTTAGGTTTCAAGAAGGTCTTAGCAAAGAACCTCATCATTTATGTTTGAAACATCATTCACGCACGTTCCACACTCGAGTTGCCAAACAGAAAGGAATTTAACAATGTCCATATGAATCTTAGTATTTTAATAGAAGGAATGCCGCACTTAAGTTAGACAACATGTGGGGCTTAATGAAAATCTTATTCATGCATAATTTCGCACTTATATGTCGACCAGGAAGGACTAACCAAAGAGTGTCGCCATTTATGTCTGAAACGTCATTTATATGAATCTCAATACTTTACCAGAAAGAAAGGCGCACTTAACTTGGAGCACACGTAGGGCTTAATTAATAAAAAATTATCTTTGAATTCTTCCGCACTTAGAGGTCGACCAGAAATGAAAACACCGTTTTCCATAATATTCCACGGAACTTTTACAAATACATGTGGCGCATTTGAGGTCATGTGAACTCCATAGCCTGATAGAGACACTTTATCCATCTACCTTCCGCACTTTATATGTCAAACATATAGAAATTTTCATGAGCGTACAAAGCTTCTTGAGTACTTCGAGGTCATGTGAACTCCGTCGCCTGAGTGAGATACTTTATACATCTACCTTCCGCACTTTATATGTCAAACATATAGACCTTTTCACGAACGTACGCGACTTCTTGAGTACTTCGCTAATGCATGTGGTGCACTTAATTATATGACGCACAGTGCTTATTCATATTCCGCACTTTATATAGGGTTTAGCAAATGAAATTTTCACTTAGGGTAGGAGAGGTTATTCATGCATGCTCTGCACTTCATATGTTATACATAGACAAATTTCTCGAGCATACACAAGTTCATTAGTACTCCGCCAAGGCATGTGGTGCACTTAATAATATGACACGAAGTGCTTATTCACCTCTTTGTCAGTTCGGATTGAAATGTTCTCAATGAACGTTGCGCACTTGTGATGACAACCGGAAAGAACTTTACCGCCATTCATACCATTATGTAGTACTTTCTACAAAGAGGGAGGCGCACTTAATGCGTAAGCCACTAAGAACTTCTCAACTTCGGTTAGGACGACACTTGAATATTTATGTTTCAGAAAGGACCTAACAAAAAACATCATCATTTATGTTTGAAACAAGATAACCTTGTAGAGGCCCGCTAGGGACACAGTATTTGTTTATGTATTCACACATATATTCAAATTTCTGGTCAATACAATCCTGGAATTAATATTAATCCCTTATGATGATTAAGGAATTACAATAATATCAACTTTGTTATTCCCTCTAGGGCATTTTTCCATCAAGAACAAGAGATGAAAACACAAGAGAAACACTCAATAACAAGTTCAATCAAACATCCACTAGACTAACAAACACACAAGATCCACAAGATACATGAACAATCAAATGGAAAGATACAAGGTAGAGTTCTTCCCAAATCCCATAGGAGATGAGGTCTTGATGATTCAATTGGGCAATGCTTCTCCACAAGTGGAGGTCTTGTACTCCAATGGAGTCTTCTCTTTCTCAAGATGAATCCCATAAAGGGAGATACATGATCTAAGCTCAAATGTTTAGATCTATTATTGGCTATTGCTGAATGGGGAGGACTATTTATACATCCATGGGACTAACGGTTAAGGAGTGGAGAATTGGGATTACGTGGGAAAATCCAAACAGCTCCATAGAGGCAGCCCTTGTGAACCGGGTAACCTAAGCATGTGTGGTCGCGGTATCAAGCGCACTGACGAATTCGGCCATGTGCATGGGCTTGTACCGTGGCTTCTTGCGGACTACCATCGGTGCTGCTTGAACCTCGCCTTCTTCTTGACAGTTCATTCTTCGCTTCCAAGCATACCTCTTGGATTGTGGAGTTGCTCTCTTCATCTTGGACTCATACTCGATCAATCTGTAGCTCCGCTCACACATATGTAAGCGCATAAGTAGTATACCATCATCGAAGGGTACAAGTGAACACGTGTAAAGTATATGATTCACCGTAATTCTGCAAGTTCAGCGATCCATTGTTGGTCTTGTGGAAGAATCACTGAGATATAATATACGCTTTGATGAGGTGATCAAAGCATATTGTTCTATACATAAAGCATATTGTTCTATTACATACTTATGGTGAAGTCTGTACCTATGTTAAAATTGGGTGGTATCACTACAGCAATTCCTGAAGTATATGTGGATGACATACTTGTTTATCAGGACTGAATTATAATTTTCTGCAAAGCATAAAGAGTTGTTCTAACAGACCTTTTTGAATGAAAGACCTCGGTAGATCTACTTATGTATTGGGATATATCAAGACGCCTGATAATTCTTTCACAGAGCACATATATTGACATGATTTTGAACGAGCTCAAAATGAACGCTGCTTGAGACCTCGGTAGTTCTTGCCTGAGTTCTAAGGTGTGAAATTGAGTAAGACGCAAAGACCAACCACAACATAAAAATAGAGAGATAGTGAAAGTGATTCCCTCTGCCACATCCATAGGTTCTACTCCCTCCGTCCGGAAACACTGGTAGGAGGAATGGATGTATCTAGATGTATTTTAGTTCTAGATACATTCATTTTTATGCATTTCTCCGACAAGTATTACCGGACAGAGGGAGTATAAAACATGACATGCTGTGTACCAGACCAGAAGTGTGCCTTGCCACGTGTCTGGCAAGGGGATACAAGAGTGCTCCAGGGGTGGATAACTGGAGATCGCTCAACAAATTATGCTAAAAGAAAAAACGAGATGTTTCTCTGCTATGGAGGTGATAAATAGTTCGTCTTAAAGGGTTAAGTCGATGACAGCTTTGTCACCAATAAATATCACTTTGGGTCTTAGTATGGAAACGTAATAAATGTAGGGGCAATTAGCTAAAGTAGCCTTATCCAGAGCATTGTAAACATAGATTCTTGCAAAGTACAAATGGGACTAGATGTCTCAGACCCGTTGACTAAAACTATCTTTCACAAGCAAAATATGATCACACCTTAGAAATATTTAGGTGGGCGATGTGAATTAGATTTTTTACTCTAGTAAACTCTTTTGGGTATTGGTCATATGTTGATGGGAACTACGGGCATTAATATTTCCTTATTATATTCCTTATTATTATATTAATTAGATTTGAAAGTGGGAGACAGCTGGAAATATTCCCTAGAGGCGGTAATAAAATTGTCATTATTATATTTCCTTAATCATGATGAAAGGTTTTTTATTCATGCTAGAATCGTATTGACCGAAATCTTGAACACATGTTTGGATACATAACCAAATCCCGTGTACATAGTGAGCTTCTAACTGACTAGCTAGTTGATAAAAGATGGTTGATGTTTTACTAACAATAGACATGAGTTGTCATTTGATAACGAGGTCAGGTCATTCATATGATAAGGAGGATGATCTGATGATGAAGACTCACCCATTAGCATAGCGTTAGATTGTTTAGTTTATTGCTACTTCATTCTTAATGTCATATACATGTTTCTTTGACCATGAGATCATGCAACTCCTGAATACCGGAGGAATATCTTGTGTGCTAACAAACGTCACAGCCTAACTCGGTGACTATTAAGATGCTCTACATGTATCTCCAAATGTGTCTGTTGGGTTTGCATTTGTCGAGTCTGGATTTTGTCACTCCGTGTGAAGAAGAGGTATCGTTGTGCCATCTTCGTAATACACCAGAAGAAGGAGCTTGCAAGCAAAGTGACTAACGGGTTAATTACGAGATGATGTATTATAGAACGAGTAAAGAGACTTGCCGGTGACGAGTTTGAACTAGGTATGAAGATACCAACGATCGAATCTCGAGCAATTAAGATAGCAATGGAAATTACATATGTTGTCATCCATGTTCGGCTACTTGTTATTGAACTGATAGGCGTATCGGTAATGTCTACGTGGCGTTCAAACCCGTATGGGGCCGCACGATTAACATTTGTTCAAGATATAGTCTTATATGAGTTATCTATGTTGGTGAACAAATTTTGTTCGGAGTTCTGGATGACATCACGGTCATGATGAGGAACTACGGAATATTCAGGAGGTAAAGATTAATATAGCTGATAATAGTGTTTGATATCAAAGGTGTTTAAGATGTCTCCCTAAGTGTTTGGGCACGAGAACACTTTCTTTGGGTCAAGTGGCCAATCCCCTCGGTCCGTGGCGTCTGGGTCCAGACAACGGGAACCATGGCGTCTGGTCCCGCAGTAAGAGAATGAATCCTGCCTTTCATGTAAAAGCCACTTTGATGAGGCTTTTACTCCAAGCCCCGGCACCACCAGGGCTGAACTTATAAATATAGGGGCAGGAATAGCACATAAGACACATCAATATTAACCAAGGAATCCCGTGCCATCTAGTATATCACCCGTCTAGTTTCTGTATTGCTGCGGGACAAATCTACTAATTTCCCAGTGAAGAAGGAGAGGACGTCATTGAGATGAACGTTTGCAGCACACAGAGGTGTCGTGTGTTCGGAATTTTATAGGGAAGGATCGTGATAATGTATGACTACATGAACCGCGTTAATAAACACTTTTACTTAGCGGTCTTCAAGGGTGTGAAAATGCTCACCAACTCTCCATGGATGGATCTTGCCTGTGAGTAGGATTTTTTTTGTTTTACATGCAACGTTTCCCAACACTTGATAGATCATCCGTAGCAAATTGTGCACTTTGTTAAAAGGCATGTGGTGCAATTAATTAATTCGACACGAAGGGCTTGTCGACTTTATTTCAACCTTTTCTGCTGGAAAAGTTGTTAATGCAGGTTCCTCACTTGAGAAGTCGACCTGAAAGAACTTTACAGGGCTCAATAACAATGTCAGTACTTTGCTAAACTGCGAGGCGCGATTAATGTATACGAAACGAGCCATTCATGGCTATTGGGTGCGGATGCCCTTAAAAAACATCATTAATTTTCTAAAACCATATAAAGCGGTGTGTGGACATAAGGTACACTGCGCGAAGGACCTATCACA
Organism: Triticum aestivum; assembly: GCF_018294505.1. Lineage (NCBI taxonomy): Eukaryota > Viridiplantae > Streptophyta > Magnoliopsida > Poales > Poaceae > Triticum > Triticum aestivum. Next base: position 63,262,133 of record NC_057809.1, on the reverse strand, counting down.
TTTTTATTAATGAAAGGCCCAAAATTCAGACCTCGATTGGGAATCACCCTAACATCATTAAAATCGATTCAATAACTCTAGGAAAATTGCCCTGGAGTGTGAGGAATGATATGAAACTAATGGAGTGTGGCACACTTGAGGTATAGGTTTCAAAATGTCTTAGGAAATATTCTAAACACTTAGAATACAAAAAGTTATTCATGCACATTGCGCACTTCATAGGACGAATGGAAAGGACTTTAAGATCATCCATAACTATCTGAGTACTTTGTTAAAAAGTGTACCACACTTCATCGCTTAGGATAGAAAAACTTATTCATGCGTGTTCCGCCCCTGAGAGGTCGAAACTAATGAACTTCACAATCATTCACAAAGAATCCAAGTGCTTTGATAAAACGCGTGACACACTTAATTTATATATCGCTGAATTGGCTTGAGCGGTTTATGTGGGATAACTGTACCGCATTGCTAGGCCCTTAAAATTTAGTGTTTAAATGTTTAGCGGAATCACAAATAAATTCAAAAAGTAGTTCGGGACTTCAGCAATTGATATATTATGTCAAGCTCCAAAAAAACATTGGACTGGCATACTCCACAAGTCTTTCTGTTCTACATCGTTATATCTTCACACCGAAAATATTTCAACAGAAATAAATATCATAAGTGGATCAACATAATAGTCAGTTTTTTCCTATTCAAAGTTCGGAACAAATGCTCAATACATTTAAATACGTGGTGCAACAAAATGAGCTTGAAAATGATTCTTCTCGCTAAATGGATTATGTATAGGAAAGCAAAGACTAAAAATACATAGGGATTACTAAGTCGAATAGTATTCGGAGATTACAAACCAGGAACATAATAAGATATTACATTGGACAGTACTTAAAGATAAATTTGAATAGGAAGATACACAAGTGTCACGGCCATTGCCATGTTTATCTCTATGGTGCATCATGATTAGGCATATTAACCACTGGTGGCCAATGCTCTGTAAGAGAAACAATAGACCTTAGAGCGCCATCTTCATCAAGGTACTGCACCTCATGTACGTTGCCGCTTGAGTTGCTGCAAAATGAAAATTGCATGATGAAAGCTGAATTTCAGGAAGACAAAGGACAAATCTATGCTAGATGACCTGATTTGCATAGAATGAATGCCATCGTCTAAATCAACTCCAAGGAATAATTGACGCCACATGGGATGCTGACATCGGCTTCCAAAGGATGATGCAAGGTTTATCTCTGACATAGGAAACCATGCTGTTTCTTCATGCTCTCGTGATGATAATCTCCATGTGCGAAGTGATAGATTGTCACTGTGAACAAATGATATGATACCTGAACTGCTCCTAGAGATGTGGTAATCAAAGCAGGAAGTGACACTTACAGGGAACTGGACAGTGGAGAAGACAAAAGTATCTATGTTGAAGCAAACCACAAATCCTACCACATACATCATGTATAGATTGGAACCAACTAGGAGATAGTATGGATCCCAATGGAACAATGGTCCATCATTACCAGGAGGAGTTCGAAGCGGTGGGGAAACAAAGCGTGACCATTCGTTGTTTTTTAGGATGCAAACATGGACATATAGGTCAGCAACTGAACTGAAACTCAAACCAGAATAAGAACGGACAAAAGGGCCTGCTGCTTGCTTAACGAAGAACGAAAAATTAGGCCTGCTGTCAATGAGAATGACACCAAATTGACCATATAAATTAGGGGTGTGCTGATGTTGGAACAGGGGGACTCTAGGCATTCTAGGGGCTAAGAATGACCGAGAAAATGGAGGATTTGGACAGACAGAGAAGAACCCGCCGTCGAGACCTCTGACCAAGACGAGCAACTCACCTGCTTCAGATGCAAGGATGTTCTCCATGGCAAAGGTTGCCACGTCAACCCTAGCAAGCAGAGCAGCTTGTCCTGGATCAGGAGGGGAAGCAACGACATCCACAAGACGTACGTGCAGCTCGAAGAGGCGCTCGAATGCAGCAATGAATCCGAGGACGGCTGGAGCATTGCGGCGAGCATACTCCATGATGAACTGCTGGGAGGTACAGATCTCAAACCATCTAGGACTCACTACAGAACTACGAACAAGGGATCTAGTGCATCCTAGCCTGATGAAAATCTCACTCAAAATATTGTTATCTAAGCTAGATGAAAAATCTATCTGGTCAATGTCCATGGTGGATAGAGAACGACAGATGTTAGTTTGGGGAAGAAGAGTGGTATGGGGTGTAAGGGTGGCACACTGGCACCTATCCAGCAGGTGCGCCAGGAAAAAGGTGTTGATATGGCACACCAGATAATAAAGTGTTGATGTGGGACACCACATATAATAAAATAACCGAGAGAATTGGGAAAGGGAAACCACATAATAAAATAACTGAGAGAATTGCTAAAGTGATGAAATAAATATTACAATCATGATAGGTCTAACTGAAAATCCACATAATGGCTTAACCATAAATGTCTGACACTCAAGTACATTATTTAGCTCTAATAATTAACACAGGGATAATTGACCAATTCAGATGGAGGACTTGAAGTGGTTGTCATCAACAGTTGTGTATATCATCCCAATGTAGATTTGCTCTGTAATGACTTGCCTGGTTAATTATGCCAAGTTGTAATTGGAAAATGTGTCAACTATAAGTTGAATAAGGAAATAGGCTAAATGAATTTAATGATGTGATGTCTTACATTATCTCGTCCTGGCTGATGTCCAGTGCACTACGGATTAACTTCAAGCTAACGCCATGCTGAATATCGCTGTGTTAGGGCAAATGAGAGAAAAAAATGGAGTTATCCTTTGGATGGATCATGGAACTTTATGTTTTAACTGTTGGTCCTGCATGGCACGAGGACCTATATGTTATTTGTGAGATTTGTGGATATACATGTTTAATGGTCAAAGGAACTTAGTTCAGGATATTGCATTTAGCTTTCGTAATAATCAAAGAACTTTATGTACCAGCCATACAGTACTTACCGGTAAGCTGGGTCTCGCAGGATGGCAAATATCTTGTCCTTTGTTGACGAATGCAAGGGCACCTCCGACGGGGTAATTGACGGCCCCTTTGGGAAAACAGTTGATGCTGTGGAGTCAGGTTCCATTCTTGCCTATGAGAGGTAATGTATGTGAGAAAGAATGTATGTATCATTTAGGTACATTTTACAAAAAACACGAAGAATTACCTTGTGGGTGTTTCTCTTACGAATGTCTAATGTGGTGTGTATGGTATACAAGTAGTGGTGCGTGGTGTCATTGTAGTTTTCGATTAACCTGCAATATTTTTAAAATGTATGGCTATGTGTAAAAAAGAATGTTATATGTGAAAAATTTATGACACAGAAAAAAGATGCGGTTTAAAATAACCTGATCTTGAAAGCTTTAATCTAAAGGAATCTGTCATTCATGGCAGGTTTGCCAAATAGTTGAACATAGTCGCCATTGCTGCAAATAAGATGTAACAATTGAAACAGTGGGCTTGTTGACCAACTAGTTGAAAAACTAGGACTGCAAATTATTATTTTTATCTTAATACATAAATCAGACCTTGATGACCAAGCAAGTTTAAAGTCGGAAGTTGTTTCCGGCCTGACAGAAGAACAAAAAAAATGGAGCAAAAGGTTAAATGCATTGTTTCTGAAGTTCTTTGGATACAAGGAGTTTACTGACGATGAAATTAGTACCAGAAAGATATGTTGATTAACCCTGTGGCATCCTGTAGATCGAAGGACCAGTGATTCATTCGAACAGTAGAGTGTGAAACAGTTCCTATCAGGATCACCTATCAAATGAAGACATATATTAAGAACAGCTAGTGGATGGTTTTTGAAAATCTAAATGATTTTATATATAGACTCACTGATGACACGGTGTCTCCGTCAACTACGATAGGGTAACGCTCTATGTCCTCCAGGAATCCATCATACAACTGCTTAATTGTCATAGGCCTGAGAGTGGATGGATGAGCCTATACATTTAATATGGTTTAACAAAATATCAATGATTTCTGCAATGCCAGTTTGAAAGCAAAGGCCGGTGGCAATACTCACGGGGATGACGGTAGTGGCAGTTGAGCGTGCGGGGGGAACAATCATGGCTTCGCCGGTGAACAGAGCATCCGTCTCGTCGGCATTGTGATCCATGACGTTGGTGTGTAGGAGAACGAGGTAGGGATGGTTGAGTTATATACAACTTTGAGGTACTAGCGTATAGAGAGTTCAAGCAGGGCAGCAGTTTAAGTTGATTTGACATGTAGGTGGGAGCTGGGCAGGAGGGATCCAAGGGAGGCGTTATCCGAACGATAATGCAGTTTTTTTGACTTGTTTCTCAGTGGGATACACGGTTAAGGAAAATAGTTTTTTTTCCAGTGTTGATATGAAAATGGGGCAAACTGACTCTGAGATACCAATGACGAGTTTAAGGCTCTCCCAATGGAGAATTGTTGATTAACCAATTCATGTGAAGAGGGAGTGTATGCCGTGGAGTAGATGAGGAGGGAAAGTGGACGTATTAAAATAACAGAAAACATGCATCAATTAGGGAGGAGTGGTACAACGCCATGTCGCCCATGCCCTACTATCCAGAGTGTTGCACAGCTCACGGGTGAGTCAAAATGACCAGTCGACCATGCACTCCTCTCAAACAACGATGCAATAGAGATAAGGTCGATTTGACCTCACAACTTTATTGTTCGATCGGCACACCGTATGGGCACGACCCGGACACTGCCCCCTTCAGTAGCGCCGAAAGCATGCGTACTATGGTTGGTTGTAGACAGCTGCATACAATAAATTCAAGGTCTATACATACGAGTGGAATGGAACATGAATCGGCACAACACTTCTTCTGCAAGAACAAACACTTCTTCTGCAAGAACATGTCGACTGGAAATCCGATACTTCGATGTGCATGCGGCATGCCATGCGCCAGGAAAGCTGGATCTGCGGTGGCGAGGCAGGACAAGTTCTACTTCAGCTGCGTGAACTATGGGGTAAGAATATATAGATAATACAAAATGTAGCAGATTCAGTTCAGTACCTGCACTAGCTAAAGATTCTTTTGCTCTTGTTTCTTGATTTTTATGTACAGGTTCAGAGGAGAGCGTGCGAGGTCTACGTGTGGGAGGATGTACTGGAGGAATACATGCAAAAGAGAATCCAAGCTGAACGAGTGAAGCTGCGGGAGGTGACAGAAGACCGAGACGAGTTCATCGAGGAAATGGCTGATAGGAACAGGGAGATCAGGAACCTCAGGACGATGAACAAGGTGCTACAACTTGCACTCGCGTCCACCGTGCCAGTGGCAGCCATGATCGCAATCGGGGCTGCTTGGGTTGGGAAATGAATAGTTGGTTCAGATTAAGTGGGAACAAATGGGTTAGCAAACCAGGAAAGTACCTTCCTTTAGTTATATTTGCAACCTTATCATTAGTGTGAGTCTTAGGACCGGCATCATTCGTCTTCTTAAGAAATGCTTCAATGCTAGTAGTGTCAAGTAAGCAGTAGATTTAAATGTCGGGCTTTTAGTTAAGTGGATGGTGTTGAACTATCAAGAATTTGTATTCCTTGCATTCTACATTTCCTGGTCACCCACCAAGTTATTTTTGTACCCGTCATGCATGTTTTCATTTTGCACAAGTGTAGCCACGCCCTAGGGATCTATGGATGACGAAAAAGGAACACATTTCATGAAGGTGCAATTTTTTTGTACTAATGAACTTAATATTCATGTGCCGAAGAACCTAATAAGATCAAAGAAGTTCGGGGAAGCTGGCAGTGAACCAAGGAGTATGCCTTTTACATATGCACTTAATATTCAACAATTAATGTACCTGAATGCCATCAATGCAGAACCTTTCGTTTGTGTGTGCCAACCGTTGTAGTATACAGTCTTGTTTGGATGTTCTATCTGAACACCAAACAACTGTACATTTCATTCTGGCTGTATTTGACCGTTAGAAACAAGGTGGTTTAATACTGTACAACTATACCAAAATATGAACCTTAATGGATCCACGTTTCATATGGCATTTAGTGGCTTAGATAATTAATACAATTGGAAAAAAAGATAATAACCCAATGTTTTGAGCTCAGCAGATTGAGTACAGTTGCTTCATAAACTATTAATAAAATTTAGCGTGCTTTCTGCAGGAGGGTGAAATAGTCATTTGTAACTGAATCTACTGTGGCTCAGATTTCAAGGGCTTTTTGGAAGCCAAGGGCGGGTAGCTGTGTGTCATGTACAAAAAGATTCCAAACACTTGTCTAGACACCTAGAACCTAACACTTGTTGAAGGGAAGAGCTGTGAGAGGGTAGAGTCCATTGTCATACATTCATTCGCATTTGGTGCTCCTCTCTCATTCTCCCCAAGGCTGAAGAAATAGGATCTCCTTCCCACCCTGGATGAAGAACTAGGAGCTCCTTCAAAACAAGGATGAAGGACTAGGAGCTCCTTCCCCAAAAACATGAAGAACCAGGAGCTCCTTCTCCCCAAGGATGAAGAACTAGGAGCTCCTCACTGGTTCTACTGGAAAAAAGATACCACATGTTCGTTGTTCGAGTTGGGCAGTGTTTGTTGATTTCCTCCCTGATGATTGGATCTTCAACAACATATTTATCATTTTAGTAGTTTGGTTTCTGTGGCATTTCCAAACGCAAGTAGTTTTTCTTGTTCTTGATTGTTTGCAATTGTTTGGTATGGGATATTTAGGGTAAGATTAGAGATACCTGATACATCTTTATGGAAGTTGTGAATACCTGATGCACGGCATGGAGTTTTTTTAACTCTAACCTGAGATACCCGATGCATGTCATGGATGTTATATACCTAATGTTGAAGAGAACTCCCATTAGATTCTGTGATAATAATAGCGGTATCAAAGTGTTACAATTCATAAGTGTTAATGGTTTGCATCAGAAAACAGTAAAACGATACATATATAAAGAAAATATGCATGGTGGGGGTCAACATATCAGTAGTAAGCTTTTGGAAAATGATCTAAAAATAGGGAGCTTTAGTGTCCATTTTTTATATCTGCACACAAATGAATTCTTAGCTGGAACTTAACATAAAAAAGCTATTTTGTCTGGAAGAAATGTGAAAACATGAGAATGACTGCTTAACAAGAGAGGACATGTTAACAGAATACAATATCCGTGGACTTAATTTTGTGTCGATCTGCATTCTATAGTATGGCTTGTATATTCAGTATTTATACACAGTGGGATTAAAGATTTTTTAGAGGTCCGTCGGCTGTAAGGAAACTTAGAAGGATTGGTAATGGTTTAGATTAGAAAATCATTCTTACTATGTTGACTGTATTGTTGTGAGTGTACAATTGGGGGAAATATTATGATGTCTGTAGAGATTGACAAACTGATAATTATTTCTAGGTTCATACAACAATGATGACCATCTTTTTTTAATCGTGATATATATTATATATGTCGCCTGACTTTGTTTCTAAATACATCGCAGAAAATGGTGTCTGGTTCGTCCTCATCTGATTACAAGCAATCCGATGAGGAATCATCAGAAGGGTTCGATGTGTATCCTACACAACACATCGGTACACCAGAAGAGTTAGAGTCAGATGGCGCTAGAAAGGGCAAGAAGAAGGCATCACAAAACCCAATAAATTCAAGGAGCAGCATAAAAAAGATGAAGGCCTTGATTGATGGGCTGTCTGAAGAAAAAAAGGCTCTGGTACGTGAGATGGGGTTCGAAGGACTATTGGAATTACCAGCAATAAGGCAAACAGGCAACAATCCATGTGGCTTATGAGCAAAGTTGACGAGAAGGCATCTGCTATCATAATTGATGCTAGGAGAGAATTACCTTTCGACGACGGAGACGTCGGCAAGGTACTGGGGGTGCCATCAGTAGGATCTCCTGTTAACAAGAATGCACCGCCGCACGTGGCAGGTACTGTACGTGAGATCTTAGGAATCGGCAATGGAGAAAAAAAGATCACACCCATAGTTAACATAGTGAAGATTCGGTATGGCAGAGCTATGACAAAGGCTGAAGCAGACAAGTTCAAGGTTGCCTTCACAATTTGCGCGATGACTTTCCTCCTGGCACCTCCGCTGAAGCACAACTATTTCATGACAGATTATTGGAATGCCTTGCACATACCTGATATGGTTCAAATGTTCAATTGGGGACGGTACATTAGAGAAGAGCTCCTTTCTTCTGCTGGTAGGGTGAAGTCTGAACTGCTAGGTGGGAAACTGAAGTCAAATCTCACTGGATGCACGTTCTTCTTGCAGGTTTGAGCGAATGTCATTGCTTCGGATTCAACTTGTGACGAAACAATTAATCACAAATTTGTTTCATGTCACAGGTTTTCTATCTTGACAATCTCGAACGAGAAGATAAGAACCTGCCCCACGATGTGTTCCCTAGGTGCAAGGAATACTCATAGAAGACTATCTCTGATGTTATTGATGAAGACACGACAACTGGGAAAGATGCAGAGATTGTAGTGTATGGACACCTACTGGTAAGTTAAGATACAAAACAAGTATAGTAAAATAATCTTGTGATGGAAAGGATATTGTGTTAGTAGGACATGTGTGGTATACCTATTGATTGAGCTGTTACAAATGGCCGCGTTGCTAGCATATCTAACTATGAGATGACTTGATGCTTATGTCATATTCGTACTAGCATGGTTCCCATTTGCTTTTACTCTGTCTGGTATGTTTATATAGATAAGTCACCTTTGCCTATTGCTTTGCAATGATGAAACCTTTCTGGATAAATATTTACAGCCAAGGCATCCGGGGACAGTACGCTACAGCCGTAATACCATGGCAACAACAACTCAGAAAACAACTGATGGATACGGGATTGGGTGCAGCACAGAGGGAATTGGGGGTGATAAAGTGTTCACAAATGTAAGTTTTGATATAGGTCAAATATATTGATGAGTAAGTAATATATGGAACATAAACTGACATCATTTATTGGGTAAACTTTGATAAAATTCAGTTTGCAGGTATTATTATCAACAAGGTCGAGCAGTACTCCAACAAGTGCAAGACAGCTGTAAATGAGGCATCAAGGAAGGGAGCAAGATTAAACAAGAGACACGCAGAAGGATGGGATGAGATTGTCAATGATACTAACGGGTTAATACTCTCAGAAACTAAGAAGATAATTGCAGACATCAACCAGATAACTGATGCAATGAGGGCACGAAAGCAGAGGCCCAATTATTCAACCCAAGCAGGTATTGTAATTCACAAGAAATAGAATTATGTTTGTTCTTAGAATAAAAACTGTCAACTGTCTAACCCGTTTGTTGTGTAATTTCTCAGATGTTCAAGGGGTTCAAGGGGATGCAGAGAATGCACTAAGCATAGAGTCGGCAGAGGGAGCTTCCGCTAACGTGGAACCATTGGCAAAGAGCAAATTAGGTGTGAAAAGAAAGAAGGTTGTTACATCAAGGAGGCACACACCGAAGAGGGCAAGGATAGAGAGCTCTGAAGAATCTGAAGGTGCTCAAGAAGAAGCAAACAAAGCAATAGATGATCTGATTGAAGCAGCAGATGAATACAGTAGGTTGCGCAGTGGGATTGTTGGCAATGCGACAGGGCTGTTGGACAATACTACAGGGAACAACTTGGAGATGTCAGTGGTGTGTGGGGCGGCAAGAAATGAAGTTATATGCTCTCCAAAAATAGCAACAGGAACTGATGAAGCTGCAGAGAACCAAAAGGATGGTGTTGACAAGAATCAATTGTCAATAGTTTCTTCAGGACAGGATGATGACTTAGGTGGATGTTTATCAATAGATCCTCCAGAGATGCATGGGAAGTTCAAAGTTGTAATGTCAGGTCTTAGGAAGACGGCCTTGATGAATGCTTTTACAGCCGTTTCAACGTCCAACGGTATGGTTTAAAATCAGTATGATGGATCATCCTTTGTGACTGAAAAATAATGAATCGGGAAGCTAATTCATTATTTACTAACTTGTTTCAGGCGTGTCGGTTGCTTCCGCAAACATCACGCCTGGTTCTGCAGCAACCAAGATGCAAACTCCTGAAGGTAACCGTGATTCTTTTACCAGCTGGGGTTAAATGTTAATAGATACAGCTAATACAGTTAGGTCATGACCTGCGTGCTAACCTTGCCGTGTTCGCCATGCAGATTGAGGAATGCAGATTGTTGCCACTCCAGCACCAAACCAAATGTTTGCAGGTACATCTTCAAGGACTTCTCCAGTTAGCCTCAACCGCCAGATGTCTGCTGTCGAGCTTGACATTAGGGAGGAGATAGAGGAGGCGGCTATCAACCTCAACGTCACTATGTCACAGGGATCATTTAGCACACAGCCTCAGCCAAAGAGGGTGGTGAGGCCTGGGAAATATGCAAGGTCTCCCTTTGTAATGGGTAATGACCCTCCTACTAGAGCTCCAGCGAATGTAGTGCAGATATACAAGCTATTCTATAGGGAGAACGCGAACAAGCTAAAAGAGTAAGCTCTCAGCAGGAAAAAACCATAGTTCGAGTTCGTTTTTCATCCTTACCATTGGTAAAGCCTAGTTTGTTGACCGCAATATGTTCTATTTCAACTGTGCAGCATGTGGATTATCAGCATCAACCCAAAATACATGGACATCAGTGGGGAGCGGCTCCGTGAGATGCTACGCGATGGTGGTGAGGTGGATAGTGTGCTGATGACATTGGTGATGAGAAGGTACCAACAGATGGATGCGGTCTTTGCTGCTACAAAAGGGGAAGGATGTTGGTGACATTGGCTGGAGCCAGATTTTGTGGTGAGGAACTTCAGTTGAAATCATTGATCAATACAAAAAATTCCATGCTTCAGCTAAGTGTTACTCATAAATTCGAAACATGCAGAACCATGTTAGCAGAGGAGACAACATTTCAAAGCTGAGGTACATCAAGGACATGTTCGTGGGGCCGCATATCACTTACGAGGTTCACAAGTGCACCGAGGTGACCTTTTAAAAAGACAAAAGTGATTTAAAAGATTTGATAAATAATGTTTATTTAATAAACTCCAGTGCCTTTTTTCCAATTAACAGGTTGTGTTGCTAGTTAAGTTCGACTTCAAATGGTCTACATACATATGGGACTTTCCAAGGGCGAAGATTTTTGTCCTCGACCCAACAATGAACAATGGTGACGAGTCTGATAAGGTAATTCAGCTCAGGCACAGGAAGGTTGCAGACGAGCTTCACAAGGCTATAGAGATATGCATAAAGTCATTCTTCTCTGGATGGGAGCCAGACATGAGGTCGTGGAATACATGCTTCCCAAGGGGCCTGGCAACAGGGATATGCAGAAAATAATGATTTGTTGTGTGAATAATGCTTACTTTATGTAATCGTGTCTATTCATAAGCATAGTTACTGACATTCTGAATTTGACATGATTTTCAGGGAAGACACGGACATATATGCTACTCACTTTGGAAGGAATTGGATGGGAACTAAACTGAAAAGGGACATGAACCCGGTAAGGAATTTCCAACAATGAAGATGCTTGCAGAACAAGTGGGTTAGCATGTTGATTTGCGACCTATAACTAATTTTTTAACAAACGCAGGGTGACGGTGTCATGCATGCTAGGATGAACATGCTTGTGGACTTGCTTGGTTCTGAAGGTAACATTGGTCATCTGCCTGCGAGGTACAAGGATTGCCTTATTAGCAAGAACGACAAGATCAAGGATTGACTTGTTCGCAAGAAGGACAATATGAACAAGTTATTTTGCCGGGAGTGGATGGACTACTTGAATTGAATGTTTGTTTAGCCTCGGAAGAGAATTCATAGAACTTCCCAAACTATTCGGTCTTTAAAACTATGATGTGATCAGAATTAATTTGCTTTCACTTGGTGAACATGTTAATTTATTAAATTTGCAAGCTGTTCTCACTTAATTGTTTCGCATACGGACCAATGTGGCATCATTCAAAATACCACATAATAGCAGGGGTGATTAGCAGTTCAGAAGGCAGAAATAAATTGTAGATATGGCGGAGTCTATAAAGGTGGAACCCATATATAATTATCAGTGTGACACACTAGCCTAGTTGTCCTTGGACCCTAGAGTCCTCACTGTCTGGCCCAGACTGATCACCAACGGTAGCCGCTATCAGTTCAATGTCTTCTACTGCGTGCCTTGCCGCCTCCATGAATGATCAAAACTTCACGAGGGTTTCGACTTTCTAGTATTTTGGCAATAGTGACATAGCGGTCCGGATAGTATATTTATGTTTTTGCTCGTCTATGGAGTAAAGCAACAACTTGCAAGTCTCCGACCAATTTATCAAGCTGACTAGTCGGTGTAGAGCCCTACAGTCATGAGATCACTGACCCTACATAAAAATTCATCAAATCCACCAACAAAGCCAAACAGGAACTGAACCTAAGCGATTTTAAATTTGTAAATTTGGAAGCAGTGTACTAGGTATTTTTACAGTAAATTGTAGGTGTTGCAGCAGCCAAACCATGCCAGATAGCTGGCACCGCCCCTGGTCATTAGGACCAATGGAATAAGTTCACGATCTGATTAATCACTTTTTCTGGGAAATAGGCAACTAACTTGAATATGTTGATACAACATTGTTAAAGTACTGGGAATGCGTTTGATTGATGGTTTTATAAAGGGAAGAGAGGAGTACCTTCTTAATCATGAGGTTTACAGTGAATATGACCCTGAGGTCGAATCCTTTGTTTTGCCACGGATATTTGCATGATCCAAATGAAGCATAGGTATAATGCGACCAAACTTCATAATTGGAAACAGTACACTATATGTTGGCAGTGGTCTTCGGCTAACCTAGTTGGGAAAGAGAATGAACCGTTTCCCCCTCAGTACATATGCGACTTCGGAAAACATCCTCGATTAAACAGAAAAATATGCATTGCATAAGCACCATCGTAGTTGGAATATTAAAAAAAGGATAACTCTAGTGATTTGTTTGAAAATGGGTACTGATGACAGGAAGCAACAAACTATATACTTATCACAGCGTAAAAATTGAAGAAATGCCTATGGAACTTTATATGTATCATCTGAAGAACTTAACAAACTTCTTGCTTTTTCGCAAGAGTACTTTTGCAGCTCTAATATGCAACACTTTCAATGGAAAACAATTCTTGCACGCGGCCAATAGAAACAAAACCGAACATGAGTGATCTTGCCAAGGGAGGTAATAATAAAATATTTAGGGATAAATAACAACTTAATTCGGGCTCTGCAAACTAGAACTCAGTTGGCACATACAGAATAAAACATACCGGTGTAACTTAATGGTCATACAATGTGGCGAAACATCCTAATTCAGCACATACATGATCACCAACAAACTACACTAGTGTGCAGACAGCACATAAGCGAGCACTGAAGCAAGGGTAACAGCTGAAGAAATAAATGCCACACATCTTAGTGTGAAATTCCAACCTCCTTGACATCTTAATCTCAGTGTCGAGTATTGTGGTCTTCAACTTGTTGACCACCTGCTAGTTTTCAATCTCCATATTGCTCCTCTCAGTCCACAACTCTAAGTATGCTTGCTCCATTTCCTTTTTCTTTGTCTGCAACCTTGCTGCTCTTCCAGAGTCCAGGAGAGCCTGATCCCAGAGTTGTATTAATGAACGGCTAAGTACAGGACCCCATGCTTCATCTATCCACATGAACCAGGAGCACCTATCAGGTCCCTGCATACAGATAAAATTGGGATGATATAGAAGAAATTTGAATGTCTGCAAACTGAAATGCAAAAAATTAGATAATTGAATCAGATACTAAATGCTCACCGAGAGAGGGCATCCAAGGAACCTCCTGCCTGTGGCCGCGTAGACGAAAGCCACTTTTCTTGCTAGACGCATTTCGTGATGGCACCTATGTGGAGAGGAAGTATCTATGCTAAAGAACTCTGGATCCGGAATCTCTTCTGGAGGTACATCGGCCGTAGGTTGGACGGGCTGCAGATCAGAAGATGAAAAGAGGTTAAGAAGAAGCGGATCTGACCAAAAGAAAAAGGGGGGAGTGGGAAAAGAGAGGGGAGCAAACATAACCTGAAGAGATTCGCCTGATTCAACACTGCCATGGCTTAGATCCGTGGATATGACTGAGCTCCCTCCTTCTCCTGTGTAGCCATTCCTAGGCGCCATTGACGCTGAGAAAGAACAGCTCGTGGTCAATGCTCTATTTTGCTAGAGACAAATGAGGAAGAAGGGGGTAGTGTGGTGGTGGGGGCAGGGAAGGGGGGCCCGTTACTGTGGAATACGGTGGGAGTGGAGGGGTGATAAATTGAGATACAGATGAATACGAGAGCGGTCATCGGTCCGACTCTATCCTGGCCGACATGCAACGCGAATCCACATGCTAGCGCTAGCGGACTGGATTGCCGCTATGAATGGAACGCGAAGGACAAAAACCGCGTCCATACATACCTGATCTGCTACCCCATAATCCAGCGGCAACAATGGCTACAAGACATGCATACGTATCATGAGTATCTAGCTAGATGTTTTGCACGCTCTAAATCTCCATGGCTTGTCCTTAGTAGAACTAGTTCGTTTTGCCTTGTGTATATCAGCAGGCCGGCGGCCAGGATTGTATAGATACAATCGATCATTGGACTCCACTATCGTTCATGTTAGTAAAATGTACTGATTGTAGCCTATGATGACAATACCTGTATGGTCACTAGAATGGTGTTCGGAGTATTCTTTTAGGACGGTTTACATACAACATACTTCAAGTTGAGGTATATATACATATACATGATGTGTACACATGAATGATAAAATATACTACTTCTTCCGTCCCAAAATAAGTGTCTCAACTTTGTACTAACTCTAGTACAAAGTTGTATTAAGATTGAAACATTTTTTTGAGACGGAGGGAGTATGTTAATCCTATAGTTTTATATTTTTGCAACTTAATTAAAAGAAAAACTCTCTTGTTTTTGTCGACATACTCCATACTCCCTCATTCCATCTATATAGGGCCTAATGCTTTTTTCAAGACCGTCTTTGACTATTGACAAGATTAATAGTACATGACATGCATAATGTGAAAAATATATCATTGAAATCTACTTTCACATACGAATTTGATGGTATGCTTTGTGTAAGTTGCATGTCATATATTATTGCTCTAACATTTGATCAAAGTTAACCTTAAAAAACGCATTAGGCCCTATATAGATGGAAGGAGGGAGTACCATTCTTGTTTATATACTCCATACTACCTTTCTAGAAATATACTTCGCACTATTAAAAAAAGATACTTCATACTCCATTTCGGTCATATACTACCTTTCTAGAAAAATTGTTCAGCGATATACTACATACTATATGAACTCCATACTACCTTAGTTCATATATACTCGATACTATCTTTCTAGAAAAAAATGTTCAGTGATATACTACATACATTTTTTGCGTGATGTGATATACTACATACTATATGAAACTAAGGGAGTATGATAGTATGAAAAATACTCCCTTTTCAACTTCCTTTTTTGTGATATACTCCTTTTTAGATTCATATACTCCTGAGATTAGATGAATATACTCATCTCTTCATTAATCCCTTTAACTAATAACTTGAAAATTCTCTGTTAAACATGCATATTTCGGTACCATGGCCGGCCAACAGCACTCTAAGCTAGTAGACATACACATAATTCCAAGACGTGTTAATCCAGTTAACGTGTCAACATACTACTCTATAGATTCTATAAAAAAATGATACTACTATGGATCGAACGGACTAGCGCATGCAACAGGCATGCATGCAGCGACAATCAAGTGGGTTGTTTAAACTAGCTGGTAAATCGGCCGGATTATTTAATTAAAAAACTAGGTTGCATGCGAATAACAGATTCATGCGCGCCCGCAAACCCGATCTGTCCTGTTGCACATCGACGATGGATAATTAGGAGGTAACTACCACTGCTTGTAGATAAAATTTGTCCTATATAGGAAAAATACATCCCTGGGTGAGGAATTCCCAGTCCAATCCCCACAAACACTTGAGATAAGATTAAGGTGAGAAGAAAGAAGCCGGTCTCTCACGTACAGAAGGGGGCAAGGTAATCTTACAGAATGCATGCATGTAAGCTACGGCCTGGTCATCAAAGCCACTATGGCGCAACTAAATTGAACTATAAAAAATGAAAAGATGGTACTGTAATTTTACGGCAACCAATGGGGTTGTGTTCCTGTTTTTTATAGGATAATGCTGCATTCTATTTTTCCAGAACATAAGGCTGCATTCCTTTATCGCAGGTATTTTTGCTAGATCTATTAATGGTCATTCTCGACCTAGTCCACTAATTGTTCTGTACACGGCAATTTTGCTCACTGTAAGAAATGGTCCACTAATTTATTCGGTACACAGACTGTTTCTGCAAGCACCAGCTTAAGAAATTTCAGAAACGGCCAACGTACAGATTATGGAACCAATCTAAAAACAAACCGTGAGAGGCATTGATGTACAGAATTTGAGAGCCAATGTAAGAACTAGGCTGATGGCCGTAAAATCATATAATCAACGACATGGCCTAGCAATAGCAAAGCCACATACGTAATAAATACATTCAATGTAGAAGAGTAAGCGATGGTTCCGGGATATGTCTAACGTAATAAAAATCATCCCGACTAGTAGTACAAATAAAGTTCCTTTGGAGAACACTGAATGTCAATTAAACTCGATAACCAGCAGCAGGAAAAATTCGGAAATAATCACTACAGAACTGAATACTACCGGACTAATTACATCAGGGTGCAAAGAGACTCAGAGGCGCAACACTGCCATCGTACATGTTTTGAACTTGGTCTTCAAGCAGCTTAACCTGCTGGTGGCCAAAGATTTCCCAGCAATTTCATCTGTCCAACAATCTCTCCAGCGGATGAAACATTCACATCCACTTGAATAGACACCTGAAAATAACATATTTTTTTCAGTTGCTAGATGCATACCAACAAAAAGGTAAAGGCTGCCAACACACAAGAACATATAACACTCAGAGTTACGTGAGGCTTCACTACCTTAAACTGGGAATAATACCAAAATCATAGAAATCCTAATGGAAGTTTGAATGTACCAAATTCATCGGAATCACACGAACACGCTAGTTGCAGGTCTGAATCAGAAGTATACACAGAAACAAGACAGAGAGGCCAAACTCTGTAACTACTGTTTCAATGCACACTAGACCGTGTGATGTATCAAATTGTGCCAGATACAATTGGAGTAGCATAAAACTAAAGGGATAAGGATTGGAAGTTGTCCACACCCCATCTCGTGAATGTGAATTTTGTAGCATCAGAACTTAAATATCTTGAAAAGCAGGCTACCATGGCCTATACTCGTGATGAAAAGGGGTACCTAACATCAATTGATAAAATGGTAAACTGGCAGCACAGCCTGGATGAACAAAATTTCTTGCTGTAGCAAGTTTTTTGAGCAACTAAAACAACAGGCCGTGACTATTTATGCATGATTTGGAGTAGCGATTGTCTCATAGGGTGACCAAACGTTATATGATTTAGAGTAGTAATTATTTCCTAAGAAAAGAAATCTGAATTCGTGGTGACAACCACGCCATGGAACAGATAATTACATGTTACAGAGAGCAATTCGCTTGTACAATATGTACCAGTGTAAAGTACAGATAATTACAGGCTGCGACTTTTCATTCCCGAACCTAATTGGCGAACCTGATCTGCCTTACTAACATGAAGCTATATGTACCAGTGTAAAGTGCAAACGCATGTGCACACTCTCTTTTCTTTTCTTATTGGATATGCATTCACCTGCGTTATAGTTAAAATTTCTCACAAAGAACCCAACTTGATTTACACACAGTTGCACGGTTGCTGTTCTTCGATCACCTTTTTTTTTCGAAAAGGGGGGTACCCCGGCCTCTGCATCAAGAATGATGCATACGGCCCTCTTATTAACCAAAGCAGCAAAGTGTGCATACAAGGTTCCATAGTCTCAAAATCAAACAAAGAAAATGCAGCCCATATTGACACACAGACTAGCCAGAAATAAAATGCCACAACCGGCTGGCTAAAGAAGATAGGAAAACTAATTGCCTATCCTATTACATGACTGCCATCCAAACCGGTTGAAGATAACCCGAGCAGCCATCTCCCATCGGGTAGACCCAGTAACCAAATACTCCCTGGCCTCCATCGGAGTGAGTGACGACCACAAACGGATCAAAGCCGTAGCTCGGAATAGAACCTGCAAAAAATGAATTCGTGGTGTTCTGTTAAAAACTAAATCATTTCTGCACAACCAGATGGTCCACATCAACGCACAAACTCCCACCCGAATATGCCTTGCTAATGCAGAATCAATCCCATTAAGCCAAGTCCCAAATAAAGCGGTAACCGTGGTGGGTGGAGTAATATTAAAGGCAATATGCACCGTCTGCCATAGAACCTTAGCTAGCGGGCAATCAAAAAAGAGATGTTTAATTGTCTCATCTCGATCACAGAAACTACACCTAGTAGGTCCTGTCCAATTACGCTTTATCAAATTGTCCTTTGTGAGAATGACTTGTTTATGCACAAACCACATAAACACTTTTATTTTCAAAGGAACTTTAACATCCCATACCTTTTTGGACGTTGGAATAGAACTTGAGTTAATAACATCAAGATACATTGACCTCACTGTAAATACCCCATTCTTGGTCAACTTCCAGCGTAATACATCAGGTTGGTCAGAGAGTTGGACCTCCATTAGTCTCCTTACTAACTGGAGCCAAACCTCCCAACGATTGCCCACTAGCGACCGTCTAAACTGAATATTAAGGGGGATAGTTTGAAATACCGTTGCCACGAACACCTCTCGTCGTTGCGCAATACGATATAAAGAAGGATACTGCATAGCCAAGGGCGAGTCACCCAGCCAAGAATCCTCCCAGAAACGTGTAGTAGCACCATTTCCAAGGACCACTTTTGTCCTATTAAACAGTAATACTTTGACTTTCATTAGTCCCTTCCAGAAAAGCGAATCAGTCGGCCTAACTGATACCTGCGATAACGTTCTAGTCTGGAGGTACTTGCTGCGAATGATTTGCGCCCACATTGCTTCAGTACCGGACGCGAGCTTCCACAACCACTTACTAAGAAGGCATCTGTTCTTAACCTCTAGATTCTCAATACCAAGCCCACCTTGGTCTTTGGGTCGACAGATAATATCCCACTTAGCAAGCCGGTATTTTCTTTTGTTCTTCGATCACCTTACTTTGTATATATAAACTGTTGGCTAGTCTGTTAGACTAGAAAAGGTGTTAGTTTGGGAAGTTTTATTCATGATAGAGAGCAACATCCACTATCTTTAAGTTACTTTTGCAAGTCAAAGATTGACCAGATGCTTATGCTTTGGTAAGTCAAGGAACCCAATTTGTGCAATTTAACTGCAAACTTGTCCTTTTCAATATTTAACCTTGCCATCTCATTGTTCTTGCTCTTTAGTTTCAGCTTGTCATCAATATATAAACTATATAAATTACTACCACAAAATATTGATTTATTGACGAACTATTTTATTCCAAATCACAGGAGACTTTATTATAGACTAAGTTCTCCGAACATCGTCTGTCATAATCAACTGTCTGTCATAATCGGACATCACATGACATAACCTCTGAACATCGTCAGTCACACCATGGCTTCGGTGCAGCACCCAGTAGTAGTAGGAGTCTAGCCGTGCTTGGCCTTGGCCTTGGCCTTGATGTGGCGGCGGCTCCAGTAGTTGGCTGCAACATCTTCAGCAGTAATACAAATAGTATCTATCAAAAATGCAGACAAGAGAAACGATCAATTCAGAGACAAACGGAGAACGGGAGAGTAATCAATTAACCAATATGGTGGGCGTCCATGTATTATTACTCACCTTCGCCGGTGGCCTCCGTGCCGCAGACCGAGGCCTGCTTCCCGCTGGACATCCGGCAGGCGTTCTCGAAGTCGGGGTCGCCAGGGAAGTAGCAGTCGGCGCAGCAATCACTGCAGTTGTTGACCTTGCAGCCCTGGTAGCAGCACACGTAGCACTGGCAGAACGGCGACGTGGCGGGGTCGGCAACCCCGACCGGCGGCTACTGGGCCGACAGCAGGATGGCGAGCACACAGAGGGCGGCGGCCATCACTCTCTCCTTCTTCTCCCCCCCATTGCTTCTGGACTTGTGCTTCTTCCTCTCTTGCCTCTGACGAGGATCGTTGGGCTGCACAACGCCCCTCTTAATAGGAGTGCAGTGGAGAAGGGTTTCGGTCGACGAGCTTGTGCTGCTGCACATGCCATTGATTGATCCTGAAGAAGCATCTTTCTCAAGAGATGAGCAGAGCTTCATTCCCAAAGAATCTTGTCTTGAAACAGGGATGCTCTACTCCGCTGCCGTATCAAGGATGGTTGTTACAACTAACTTCCCCTAGGAGGATTGCTTCCCTGTTCTATGAATCGAGAGACAAATTCCAGTATTAGTTTCTTATCTTTGCAATGCATACAAACATACAGAGATGAGTAAGTACGAAAGTACTGATATGTGCACAAGTTGTTGTCGCTCAAACAATGTGTTACTACATACACGCATCGATCTTATCCCTCTGAACAACGACGCAAGTTTGTGCTGCAACCGGTACATGAAAAGCACACGTTAACGTTTCAGAAAAAAAGGGCACACGTTAAAAGTTGTCAGAAAAAAGGTGAAAACAATTTAACACATTGAACTTGCATATCTCATGTTACAAACTTTCAAATCCAAATTTGAGCCATGAGAAAATTAATAACCAAATTCAGCTATGGCAATGTTAGTTGGCTCAACGTCCGTTTTAATGTAACTACTATTTATATATAACACGATTTATTACGTTCGTTTCTTAGGGTGTAGACTGAATTTGAATTTGAAATGTTGTTAATGGTAAATATATGGTGTATCTTTGTGCAAAGTTATTTTCAGCATTTTTTAGTTACTTTTGCTGTGTGTTTTCAAGTTTGGTTCACAATTTGTTGTTGCTCAAGCAATGTGTATATATCTTTATCTTTATCTTTATCTTTATCTTTATCTTTACCTACTAATAAAGCGCTTATTGCTTCTGGTCGTACGTCAGCAATTTTTCATAAAAGTCCCTCTCTTTCTAAGAAATCAACCCGCAATCCCTGTTTTAAGTGAAAAAAACGTTTCGTCCGGGGTTGTAAATAAAAAAAACAGACACGGGCACGACTGCACGAGCTCTCCTCTCTCCCACGCCTCCTGATCCCAGCCGCCAGGAGGCACGCGGCCCTTGGGGCGCTCGATCCGGTGACGCGCCGGCCGCCGCCGACGCCGGCAATCACAGCACCCTGCACCACCGTTCCTCCTTAGCTCCTCATCTTCCCCGCGTGCCCGAGCTCCTCCTCTCTCCCGCGTGCCCGAGCTCCTCGCTGTGTGCCGCTCGGGAGGGCTTGCGTTCGCCGCTCGACCAAAGCCACCGCGAGCTGGTCGTCGTTGCACTTGCTGGCGACCTGGCCGTCCCCTCTGCAACACTTTCACCTCAAATTTGGACGCTCATGTGCTTGTGGATGTTCTCAGTTATTTTTTGCACACAAGGTGTTTGTGTGTTTGTCTGAACCTGTTTCAGTCACAGATCCTTGAGGTAAACTCCACATGAATACATCATGAGACTAAATCTCCTTTCATATGATTCAAAACATGTTATGATGGTGGGAGTGAATCGGGTTATTAGAATAATGGTTTGCTAATTAATTTACATCATGTTTAGTCTCAAGACACATGGGTACGCCGGCTCCTATGGCTTAACAAATGTATATCTGCAGATTTTTTTAATCATATAAAGAAGTTACAGTTAGGTGTTGACCTTTTTTTTTGCCTAGACACAGCACCTCCAACAAGATCTGGGCACTCATAATGA